>NC_140586.1:931940816-931945816 GCF_964204655.1 Triturus cristatus
CAGGTGCAAGGGAAGCCTCCCCGGGCCCTCCGGACCCCGCCCCGGGCACCCTGCCACGCGGAAGGACCCAGGACGGAGCCCGGGGCGGGGAGGCCGCCCTCCCCGGGGCCCCCAGGGGCCCGGCCGGAGCACCTGAACCCAGGCGAGCGAGGGGAGGCTCCCCGGCCACGACGGAACCCCGTCCCGGGCCTTTGGCAGTGCCGCAGGCCAGAGGACAGGGCCCGGGGACGGAGACCCCGACCCAGGGCCCGACCGGGCCCCTGGACCCAGCCGGGGCTCCCGGGACCGCAGGCGCAGGGGAAGCCTCCCCGGGCCCTCCGGACACCGCCCCGGGCACCTTGCCACACGGCAGGACCCAGGACGGAGCCCGGGGCGGGGAGGCCGCCCTCCCCGGGGCCCCCAGGGGCCCGGCCGGAGCTCCTGAACCCAGGCGAACGAGGGGAGGCTCCCCGGCCACAACGGAACCCCGTCCCGGGCCTTTGGCAGTGCCGCAGGCCGGGGGACAGGGCCCGGGGACGGAGACCCCGACCCGGGGCCCGGCCGGGCCCCTGGAACCAGCCGGGGCTCCCGGGACCGCAGGCGATGGGGAAGCCTCCCCGGGCCCTCCGGACCGCGCCCCGGGCACCCTGCCACGCGGAAGGACCCAGGACGGAGCCCGGGGCGGGGAGGCCGCCCTCCCCGGGGCCCCCAGGGGCCCGGCCGGAGCACCTGAACCCAGGCGAGCGAGGGCAGGCTCCCCGGCCACGACGGAACCCCGTCCCGGGCCTTTGGCAGTGCCGCAGGCCGGGGGACAGGGCCCGGGGACGGAGACCCCGACCCGGGGCCCGGCCGGGCCCCTGGAACCAGCCGGGGCTCCCGGGACCGCAGGCGATGGGGAAGCCTCCCCGGGCCCTCCGGACCGCGCCCCGGGCACCCTGCCGCGCGGCAGGACCCGGGACGGAGCCCGGGGCGGGGAGGCCGCCCTCCCCGGGGCCCCCAGGGGCCCGGCCGGGGCTCCGGAACCCAGACGAGCGAGGGGAGGCTCCCCGGCCACAACGGAACCCCGTCCCGGGCCTTTGGCAGTGCCGCAGGCTGGGGGACGGGGCCCGGGGCCGGAGACCCCGACCCGGGGCCCGGCCGGGCCCCTGGACCCAGCCGGGGCTCCGGGGACCGCAGGCGCAGGGGAAGCCTCCCCGGGCCCTCTGGACCCCTCCCCGGGCACCCTGCCACGCGGCAGGACCCGGGACGGAGCCCGGGGTGGGGAGGCCGCCCTCCCCGGGGCCCCCAGGGGCCCGGCCGGAGCTCCGGGACCCAGACGAGCGAGGGGAGGCTCCCCGGCCCCAACGGAACCCCGTCCCGGGCCTTTGGCAGTGCCGCAGGCCGGGGGACTGGGCCCGGGGCCAAAGGCCTCAACCCGGGGCCCGGCCGGGCCCCTGGAACCAGCCGGGGCTCCGGGGACCGCAGGCGCAGGGGAAGCCTCCCGGGGCCCTCCGGACCCCTCCCCGGGCACCCTGCCACGCGGCAGGACCCGGGACGGAGACCGGGGTGGGGAGCCTGCCCTCCCCGGGGCCCCCAGGGGCCCGGCCGGAGCTCCTGAACCCAATGCAGCCACGGGAGGCACCCCGGCCGCAACGGAACCCCGTCCCGGGCCTTTGGCAGTGCCGCAGGCCGGGGGACGGCGCCCGGGGCCGGAGACCCCGACCCGGGGCCCGGCCGGGCCCCTGGACCCAGCCGGGGCTCCGAGGACCGCAGGTGCAGGGGAAGCCTCCCCGGGCCCTCCGGACCCTTCCCCGGGCACCCTGCCACGCGGCAGGACCCGGGACGGAGACCGGGGCGGGGAGGCCGCCCTCCCCGGGGCCCGGCCGGAGCTCCTGAACCCAATCCAGCCACGGGAGGCACCCCGGCCACAACGGAACCCCGTCCCGGGCCTTTGGCGGTGCCGCAGGCCGGGGGACGGCACCCGGGGCCGGAGACCCCGACCCGGGGCCCGGCCGGGCCCCTGGACCCATCCGGGGCTCCCGGGCGCGCAGGGGAAGGCCCTCCGGCCACCCTGCCACACGGCAGGACCCAGTTGCCGGCTGAGGACCGAGAGGGGTCCCAGAGTACCCTGTCCCTAGTAATCCGGAGGAAGGCTACCCCCCGTTCTTGAAACCCGCACGCTCCGAGTGACGGAGGGGACCCTAGGGGCGAACGCACCCGGCCTCCTGGAGCCCCGGCTGGGATCCGAGAGGCAAATGGACCCTCATCGGGACTTCCAGGCCTGGCCCTGCCATCTGGTCGCCCCATTGGAAAGCATTGCGCGCGACCAGATGGCCGAGGGGAAAGGAGCCACCAGGTGGCCGGCAACTGAAAGGACTCCCGCCTGCCCACCCACCAGGGGCTCGGGGTGGGGACTCTGCTTCCCGGCTGGGCCTCAGGCACGGGGAGGACCACCGGAGCTCTCGGGGCCTGGGCGTACCCGGGGGAGGACTGCCCGGGACCCGTGGAGCCCGTCCCTGGGCACTTTGCCATGCCGCGGCCCGGAGGAGGGAAGCCCCGGGGACCTGGGAGGATGTTGCCCGGGCGTAGCCCATCTGGTCCCCGGCAATGAACCGCACAACCCCAGCATGGGTGTTTCGGCATACCCTGCCCCTACTAATCCGGAGGAAGGATACCCTCCTTTCTTGTAACCCGCGCGCTGCGAGTGACGGAGGGGACCCTAGGCGCGGACGCGCCCGGCCTCCTGGAGCCCTGGCTGGGATCCGGGAGGCGAATGGACCCTCATCGGGACTTCCAGGCCGGCCCGGCCATCTGGTCGCCCCATTGGAAAGCATTGCGCGCGACCAGATGGCCGAGGGGAAAGGAGCGACCGGATGGCCGGCAACTGAAAGGGCTCCCGTCTGCCCGAGCCATAGCGGTAGGGCTCCCGCCTGCCCACCCTCACACCAAGGGCTCGGGGGGGGACTCTGCTTCCCGGGTTGGCCTCGGGCACGGGGAGGTCCACCGGAGCTCTCGGGGCCTGGGCGCCCGGGGGAGGACTGCCCGGGACCCGTGGAGCCCGTCCCTGGGCACTTTGCCATGCCGCGGCCCGGAGGAGGGAAGCCCCCGGAGGCCTTGGAGGATGTTGCCCGGGCGTCGCCCATCTGGTCCCCGGCAATGAACCGCACAGCCCCAGCATGGGTGTTCCGGCATACCCTGCCCCTAATAATCCGGAGGAAGGATACCCCCCTTTCTTGTAACCCGCGCGCTGCAAGTGACGGAGGGGACCCTAGGCGCGGACGCGCCCGGCCTCCCGGAGCCCTGGCTGGGATCCGGGAGGCGAATGGACCCTCATCGGGACTTCCAGGCCGGCCCGGCCATCTGGTCGCCCCATTGGAAAGCATTGCGCGCGACCAGATGGCCGAGGGGAAAGGCGCGACCAGGTGGCCGGCAACTGAAAGGGCTCCCGTCTGCCCGAGCCATAGCGGTAGGGTTCCCGCCTGCCCACGCAGGGCTCCGTGGCTGCAGGGCTCTGGGCCTGCAGGGCTCCGGGGCTGCAGGGCTCCGGGGCTGCAGGGCTCCGGGGCTGCAGGGCTCTGGGCCTGCAGGGCTCTGGGCCTGCAGGGCTCCGGGGCTGCAGGGCTCCGGGGCTGCAGGGCTCTGGGGCTGCAGGGCTCCGGGGCTGCAGGGCTCCGGGGCTGCAGGGCTCCGGGGCTGCAGGGCTCTGGGCCTGCAGGGCTCCGGGGCTGCAGGGCTCCGGGCCTGCAGGGCTCCGGGGCTGCAGGGCCTTGGGCCTGCTAGGGTTCCGGGCCTGCAGGGCTCCAGGGCTCCGTGCTGAAGGGCTCCAGGGTCTGCAGGGCTTTGGGGCTGCAGGCCTCGGGGGACGCCCGGGAGACCCATGGAGCCCGTCCTGGGCACTTTGCCTCGCCGCGGGCTGGAGGAGGAAGCACCCGACGCCCCGGGGAAGTGTCGTCCGGGCTTGGCCCATCTGGTCCCCGCCTGAGAACCGCAATCCCCAGGAGGGGTGTCCCGGCATACCCTGCCCCTACTAATCCGGAGGAAGGCTACCCACCTTTCTTGTAACCCTCGCGCTCCGAGTGACGGAGGGGACCCTAGGCGCGGACGCGCCCGGCCTCCTGGAGCCCTGGCTGGGATCCGCGAGGCGAATGGACCCTCATCGGGACTTCCAGGCCGGCCCGGCCATCTGGTCGCCCCATTGGAAAGCATTGCGCGCGACCAGATGGCCGAGGGAAAGGTGCGACCAGATGGCCGGGACCGGAAGGACTCCCAGCTGCCCACACCGAGCCATAGCGGTAGGGCTCCCGACTGCCCTTGCAGGGCTCCGGGGCTCTGCACCAGGGTCCCTTGTCCCGGGCAGATGGACACTTGGCAGGCCGCAGGACGTGGGATCCCAGGCCCTGACCAAAAATCAGGAGGCCCGGGGCCGGTCCCTGCTTCTCAACACAGCCAGGCTGGGGAGGTCGGGGAGCCTGCCCAAGCACGAGGGACCCGTCCCGGGCACACAGTCCATGAGGTTGTGCGCTCGTTTTCCACAATTTTCTTCAGAATAGTGCGTAGTTGCGCTAGGCAAAGTCCGCCCAGCCCTACTCAGGATGTGCTCTCGTTTTCCACAAATTTTTTTAAAATTCTGCTACGCAAAGTCCGCCCAGCCCTAAGCAAACTCCTACTACGCAGTGGAAAGGACTTAGCCAGCCACCCACCCACCTGGCCCGGTCCCTGCTTCTGATCCCAGCCAGGTCTGGGGAGACTCCCTTCGCCCAATGGACCACGTCACGGGCACCCGGACCCTTACCAGGCCGCAGGACGGGTTCTCACAAACCACACGGTTGTATAGGGGTGGGCAGAAAACTACGCTCCGTCAGCGTAGCAGATAAAGCCAGCCACTCCTGCACACCGGCCCGGTCCCTGCTTCTGATAGCAGCCAGGCCGGAGAGAGCCTCCCTGGGCCCCGGTGGACCCCTGTCTCCAGCACCTAGACCCTCGGCTGTCTTGCAGGACGGGGGTGGCTCACGCACCCCGGGGCCCGCCGGACGGTGCAAGAG
>NC_140586.1:931958316-931962425 GCF_964204655.1 Triturus cristatus
CCGGGGCCCCCAGGGGCCCGGCCGGAGCACCTGAACCCAGGCGAGCGAGGGCAGGCTCCCCGGCCACGACGGAACCCCGTCCCGGGCCTTTGGCAGTGCCGCAGGCCGGGGGACAGGGCCCGGGGACGGAGACCCCGACCCGGGGCCCGGCCGGGCCCCTGGAACCAGCCGGGGCTCCCGGGACCGCAGGCGATGGGGAAGCCTCCCCGGGCCCTCCGGACCGCGCCCCGGGCACCCTGCCGCGCGGCAGGACCCGGGACGGAGCCCGGGGCGGGGAGGCCGCCCTCCCCGGGGCCCCCAGGGGCCCGGCCGGGGCTCCGGAACCCAGACGAGCGAGGGGAGGCTCCCCGGCCACAACGGAACCCCGTCCCGGGCCTTTGGCAGTGCCGCAGGCTGGGGGACGGGGCCCGGGGCCGGAGACCCCGACCCGGGGCCCGGCCGGGCCCCTGGACCCAGCCGGGGCTCCGGGGACCGCAGGCGCAGGGGAAGCCTCCCCGGGCCCTCTGGACCCCTCCCCGGGCACCCTGCCACGCGGCAGGACCCGGGACGGAGCCCGGGGTGGGGAGGCCGCCCTCCCCGGGGCCCCCAGGGGCCCGGCCGGAGCTCCGGGACCCAGACGAGCGAGGGGAGGCTCCCCGGCCCCAACGGAACCCCGTCCCGGGCCTTTGGCAGTGCCGCAGGCCGGGGGACTGGGCCCGGGGCCAAAGGCCTCAACCCGGGGCCCGGCCGGGCCCCTGGAACCAGCCGGGGCTCCGGGGACCGCAGGCGCAGGGGAAGCCTCCCGGGGCCCTCCGGACCCCTCCCCGGGCACCCTGCCACGCGGCAGGACCCGGGACGGAGACCGGGGTGGGGAGCCTGCCCTCCCCGGGGCCCCCAGGGGCCCGGCCGGAGCTCCTGAACCCAATGCAGCCACGGGAGGCACCCCGGCCGCAACGGAACCCCGTCCCGGGCCTTTGGCAGTGCCGCAGGCCGGGGGACGGCGCCCGGGGCCGGAGACCCCGACCCGGGGCCCGGCCGGGCCCCTGGACCCAGCCGGGGCTCCGAGGACCGCAGGTGCAGGGGAAGCCTCCCCGGGCCCTCCGGACCCTTCCCCGGGCACCCTGCCACGCGGCAGGACCCGGGACGGAGACCGGGGCGGGGAGGCCGCCCTCCCCGGGGCCCGGCCGGAGCTCCTGAACCCAATCCAGCCACGGGAGGCACCCCGGCCACAACGGAACCCCGTCCCGGGCCTTTGGCGGTGCCGCAGGCCGGGGGACGGCACCCGGGGCCGGAGACCCCGACCCGGGGCCCGGCCGGGCCCCTGGACCCATCCGGGGCTCCCGGGCGCGCAGGGGAAGGCCCTCCGGCCACCCTGCCACACGGCAGGACCCAGTTGCCGGCTGAGGACCGAGAGGGGTCCCAGAGTACCCTGTCCCTAGTAATCCGGAGGAAGGCTACCCCCCGTTCTTGAAACCCGCACGCTCCGAGTGACGGAGGGGACCCTAGGGGCGAACGCACCCGGCCTCCTGGAGCCCCGGCTGGGATCCGAGAGGCAAATGGACCCTCATCGGGACTTCCAGGCCTGGCCCTGCCATCTGGTCGCCCCATTGGAAAGCATTGCGCGCGACCAGATGGCCGAGGGGAAAGGAGCCACCAGGTGGCCGGCAACTGAAAGGACTCCCGCCTGCCCACCCACCAGGGGCTCGGGGTGGGGACTCTGCTTCCCGGCTGGGCCTCAGGCACGGGGAGGACCACCGGAGCTCTCGGGGCCTGGGCGTACCCGGGGGAGGACTGCCCGGGACCCGTGGAGCCCGTCCCTGGGCACTTTGCCATGCCGCGGCCCGGAGGAGGGAAGCCCCGGGGACCTGGGAGGATGTTGCCCGGGCGTAGCCCATCTGGTCCCCGGCAATGAACCGCACAACCCCAGCATGGGTGTTTCGGCATACCCTGCCCCTACTAATCCGGAGGAAGGATACCCTCCTTTCTTGTAACCCGCGCGCTGCGAGTGACGGAGGGGACCCTAGGCGCGGACGCGCCCGGCCTCCTGGAGCCCTGGCTGGGATCCGGGAGGCGAATGGACCCTCATCGGGACTTCCAGGCCGGCCCGGCCATCTGGTCGCCCCATTGGAAAGCATTGCGCGCGACCAGATGGCCGAGGGGAAAGGAGCGACCGGATGGCCGGCAACTGAAAGGGCTCCCGTCTGCCCGAGCCATAGCGGTAGGGCTCCCGCCTGCCCACCCTCACACCAAGGGCTCGGGGGGGGACTCTGCTTCCCGGGTTGGCCTCGGGCACGGGGAGGTCCACCGGAGCTCTCGGGGCCTGGGCGCCCGGGGGAGGACTGCCCGGGACCCGTGGAGCCCGTCCCTGGGCACTTTGCCATGCCGCGGCCCGGAGGAGGGAAGCCCCCGGAGGCCTTGGAGGATGTTGCCCGGGCGTCGCCCATCTGGTCCCCGGCAATGAACCGCACAGCCCCAGCATGGGTGTTCCGGCATACCCTGCCCCTAATAATCCGGAGGAAGGATACCCCCCTTTCTTGTAACCCGCGCGCTGCAAGTGACGGAGGGGACCCTAGGCGCGGACGCGCCCGGCCTCCCGGAGCCCTGGCTGGGATCCGGGAGGCGAATGGACCCTCATCGGGACTTCCAGGCCGGCCCGGCCATCTGGTCGCCCCATTGGAAAGCATTGCGCGCGACCAGATGGCCGAGGGGAAAGGCGCGACCAGGTGGCCGGCAACTGAAAGGGCTCCCGTCTGCCCGAGCCATAGCGGTAGGGTTCCCGCCTGCCCACGCAGGGCTCCGTGGCTGCAGGGCTCTGGGCCTGCAGGGCTCCGGGGCTGCAGGGCTCCGGGGCTGCAGGGCTCCGGGGCTGCAGGGCTCTGGGCCTGCAGGGCTCTGGGCCTGCAGGGCTCCGGGGCTGCAGGGCTCCGGGGCTGCAGGGCTCTGGGGCTGCAGGGCTCCGGGGCTGCAGGGCTCCGGGGCTGCAGGGCTCCGGGGCTGCAGGGCTCTGGGCCTGCAGGGCTCCGGGGCTGCAGGGCTCCGGGCCTGCAGGGCTCCGGGGCTGCAGGGCCTTGGGCCTGCTAGGGTTCCGGGCCTGCAGGGCTCCAGGGCTCCGTGCTGAAGGGCTCCAGGGTCTGCAGGGCTTTGGGGCTGCAGGCCTCGGGGGACGCCCGGGAGACCCATGGAGCCCGTCCTGGGCACTTTGCCTCGCCGCGGGCTGGAGGAGGAAGCACCCGACGCCCCGGGGAAGTGTCGTCCGGGCTTGGCCCATCTGGTCCCCGCCTGAGAACCGCAATCCCCAGGAGGGGTGTCCCGGCATACCCTGCCCCTACTAATCCGGAGGAAGGCTACCCACCTTTCTTGTAACCCTCGCGCTCCGAGTGACGGAGGGGACCCTAGGCGCGGACGCGCCCGGCCTCCTGGAGCCCTGGCTGGGATCCGCGAGGCGAATGGACCCTCATCGGGACTTCCAGGCCGGCCCGGCCATCTGGTCGCCCCATTGGAAAGCATTGCGCGCGACCAGATGGCCGAGGGAAAGGTGCGACCAGATGGCCGGGACCGGAAGGACTCCCAGCTGCCCACACCGAGCCATAGCGGTAGGGCTCCCGACTGCCCTTGCAGGGCTCCGGGGCTCTGCACCAGGGTCCCTTGTCCCGGGCAGATGGACACTTGGCAGGCCGCAGGACGTGGGATCCCAGGCCCTGACCAAAAATCAGGAGGCCCGGGGCCGGTCCCTGCTTCTCAACACAGCCAGGCTGGGGAGGTCGGGGAGCCTGCCCAAGCACGAGGGACCCGTCCCGGGCACACAGTCCATGAGGTTGTGCGCTCGTTTTCCACAATTTTCTTCAGAATAGTGCGTAGTTGCGCTAGGCAAAGTCCGCCCAGCCCTACTCAGGATGTGCTCTCGTTTTCCACAAATTTTTTTAAAATTCTGCTACGCAAAGTCCGCCCAGCCCTAGTTTTAAGGTCTTGCTCCGGGAAGAAGCGACAAATCCCCCAAAGAAGGCGCAGTTGGTATCGAGCAGACTTTGCAATGGAATTGATGTGGGAGAGTAGATTGAGTTTTCTGTTGAGCATGACACCAAGGGATTTTGTGCTGTCGACAATGATGGGTTTATTGTTAAGTAGATTCA
>NC_140586.1:931972625-931980125 GCF_964204655.1 Triturus cristatus
ATCGGGAAGGGGCTGAGAGGCAGGAGCGTACCCGGGCCCCTGGGGGCCCCGGCGGGCGGGCCCCGGGTCTGCCTTCCCCCCTCTCGGGATCGCCGGACCTCACGGAGGTCTGACCCAGCAAACTCGGAGAAAAAGACCCGTCGGGAAGGGGGCTGGGAGGCAGGTGTGCGCACCCGGGCCCCTGGGGGCCCCGCTTCGGGCGGGCCCAGGGGCTGCCTTCCCCCGTCTCGGGATCCACGGACCTCACGGGGCTCCGACCCAGAAAACTCGGAGAGAAAGGACCATCGGGAAGGGGCTGAGAGGCAGGAGCGTACCCGGGCCCCTGGGGGCCCCGGCGGGCGGGCCCCGGGTCTGCCTTCCCCTGATTCAGTATCGCCAAACATCACTTTGGTCTGACTGACCCTCTCCCTAGTAATCCGGAGGAAAATTACCCCCCTTTCTTGTAATCCGTGCGCACGAGGTGACAGAGGGGACCCTAGGCGCGAATGTACCCGACCTCCTGGAGCCCTCGCTGGGATCCGGGAGGCAAATGGACCCTCATCGAGACTTCCAGGCGAGCTCGGCCATCTGGTCGCCCCATAGGAAAGCATTGTGCGCGACCAGATGGCCGAAGGGGCCTGCGCGACCAGATGGCCGAAGGGGCCTGCGCGACCAGATGGCCGAGGGGACGTGCGCGACCAGATGGCCGAGGGGACAGGCGCGACCAGATGGCCCAGGGGAAAGGCAAAAGGGAAGGGGGAGCTTCCCCAGGCCCTCTGGACCCCGCACCCGGGCACCCTGCCGCCGCGGCAGGACCCGGGACGGAGCCCGGGGCGGGGAGGCCGCCCTCACCGGGCCCCCCCCCCAGGGGCCCGGCCGGGGCTCCGGAACCCAGACGAGCGAGGAGAGGCTCCCCGGCCACAACGGAACCCCGTCCCGGGCCTTTGGCAGTGCCGCAGGCCGGGGGACAGGGCCCGGGGACGGAGACCCCGACCCGGGGCCCGGCCGGGCCCCTGGAACCAGCCGGGGCTCCCGGGACCGCAGGCGATGGGGAAGCCTCCCCGGGCCCTCCGGACCGCGCCCCGGGCACCCTGCCACGCGGAAGGACCCAGGACGGAGCCCGGGGCGGGGAGGCCGCCCTCCCCGGGGCCCCCAGGGGCCCGGCCGGAGCACCTGAACCCAGGCGAGCGAGGGGAGGCTCCCCGGCCACGACGGAACCCCGTCCCGGGCCTTTGGCAGTGCCGCAGGCCGGGGGACAGGGCCCGGGGACGGAGACCCCGACCCGGGGCCCGGCCGGGCCCCTGGAACCAGCCGGGGCTCCCGGGACCGCAGGCGATGGGGAAGCCTCCCCGGGCCCTCCGGACCGCGCCCCGGGCACCCTGCCACGCGGAAGGACCCAGGACGGAGCCCGGGGCGGGGAGGCCGCCCTCCCCGGGGCCCCCAGGGGCCCGGCCGGAGCACCTGAACCCAGGCGAGCGAGGGGAGGCTCCCCGGCCACGACGGAACCCCGTCCCGGGCCTTTGGCAGTGCCGCAGGCCGGGGGACAGGGCCCGGGGACGGAGACCCCGACCCAGGGCCCGACCGGGCCCCTGGACCCAGCCGGGGCTCCCGGGACCGCAGGTGCAAGGGAAGCCTCCCCGGGCCCTCCGGACCCCGCCCCGGGCACCCTGCCACGCGGAAGGACCCAGGACGGAGCCCGGGGCGGGGAGGCCGCCCTCCCCGGGGCCCCCAGGGGCCCGGCCGGAGCACCTGAACCCAGGCGAGCGAGGGGAGGCTCCCCGGCCACGACGGAACCCCGTCCCGGGCCTTTGGCAGTGCCGCAGGCCAGAGGACAGGGCCCGGGGACGGAGACCCCGACCCAGGGCCCGACCGGGCCCCTGGACCCAGCCGGGGCTCCCGGGACCGCAGGCGCAGGGGAAGCCTCCCCGGGCCCTCCGGACACCGCCCCGGGCACCTTGCCACACGGCAGGACCCAGGACGGAGCCCGGGGCGGGGAGGCCGCCCTCCCCGGGGCCCCCAGGGGCCCGGCCGGAGCTCCTGAACCCAGGCGAACGAGGGGAGGCTCCCCGGCCACAACGGAACCCCGTCCCGGGCCTTTGGCAGTGCCGCAGGCCGGGGGACAGGGCCCGGGGACGGAGACCCCGACCCGGGGCCCGGCCGGGCCCCTGGAACCAGCCGGGGCTCCCGGGACCGCAGGCGATGGGGAAGCCTCCCCGGGCCCTCCGGACCGCGCCCCGGGCACCCTGCCACGCGGAAGGACCCAGGACGGAGCCCGGGGCGGGGAGGCCGCCCTCCCCGGGGCCCCCAGGGGCCCGGCCGGAGCACCTGAACCCAGGCGAGCGAGGGCAGGCTCCCCGGCCACGACGGAACCCCGTCCCGGGCCTTTGGCAGTGCCGCAGGCCGGGGGACAGGGCCCGGGGACGGAGACCCCGACCCGGGGCCCGGCCGGGCCCCTGGAACCAGCCGGGGCTCCCGGGACCGCAGGCGATGGGGAAGCCTCCCCGGGCCCTCCGGACCGCGCCCCGGGCACCCTGCCGCGCGGCAGGACCCGGGACGGAGCCCGGGGCGGGGAGGCCGCCCTCCCCGGGGCCCCCAGGGGCCCGGCCGGGGCTCCGGAACCCAGACGAGCGAGGGGAGGCTCCCCGGCCACAACGGAACCCCGTCCCGGGCCTTTGGCAGTGCCGCAGGCTGGGGGACGGGGCCCGGGGCCGGAGACCCCGACCCGGGGCCCGGCCGGGCCCCTGGACCCAGCCGGGGCTCCGGGGACCGCAGGCGCAGGGGAAGCCTCCCCGGGCCCTCTGGACCCCTCCCCGGGCACCCTGCCACGCGGCAGGACCCGGGACGGAGCCCGGGGTGGGGAGGCCGCCCTCCCCGGGGCCCCCAGGGGCCCGGCCGGAGCTCCGGGACCCAGACGAGCGAGGGGAGGCTCCCCGGCCCCAACGGAACCCCGTCCCGGGCCTTTGGCAGTGCCGCAGGCCGGGGGACTGGGCCCGGGGCCAAAGGCCTCAACCCGGGGCCCGGCCGGGCCCCTGGAACCAGCCGGGGCTCCGGGGACCGCAGGCGCAGGGGAAGCCTCCCGGGGCCCTCCGGACCCCTCCCCGGGCACCCTGCCACGCGGCAGGACCCGGGACGGAGACCGGGGTGGGGAGCCTGCCCTCCCCGGGGCCCCCAGGGGCCCGGCCGGAGCTCCTGAACCCAATGCAGCCACGGGAGGCACCCCGGCCGCAACGGAACCCCGTCCCGGGCCTTTGGCAGTGCCGCAGGCCGGGGGACGGCGCCCGGGGCCGGAGACCCCGACCCGGGGCCCGGCCGGGCCCCTGGACCCAGCCGGGGCTCCGAGGACCGCAGGTGCAGGGGAAGCCTCCCCGGGCCCTCCGGACCCTTCCCCGGGCACCCTGCCACGCGGCAGGACCCGGGACGGAGACCGGGGCGGGGAGGCCGCCCTCCCCGGGGCCCGGCCGGAGCTCCTGAACCCAATCCAGCCACGGGAGGCACCCCGGCCACAACGGAACCCCGTCCCGGGCCTTTGGCGGTGCCGCAGGCCGGGGGACGGCACCCGGGGCCGGAGACCCCGACCCGGGGCCCGGCCGGGCCCCTGGACCCATCCGGGGCTCCCGGGCGCGCAGGGGAAGGCCCTCCGGCCACCCTGCCACACGGCAGGACCCAGTTGCCGGCTGAGGACCGAGAGGGGTCCCAGAGTACCCTGTCCCTAGTAATCCGGAGGAAGGCTACCCCCCGTTCTTGAAACCCGCACGCTCCGAGTGACGGAGGGGACCCTAGGGGCGAACGCACCCGGCCTCCTGGAGCCCCGGCTGGGATCCGAGAGGCAAATGGACCCTCATCGGGACTTCCAGGCCTGGCCCTGCCATCTGGTCGCCCCATTGGAAAGCATTGCGCGCGACCAGATGGCCGAGGGGAAAGGAGCCACCAGGTGGCCGGCAACTGAAAGGACTCCCGCCTGCCCACCCACCAGGGGCTCGGGGTGGGGACTCTGCTTCCCGGCTGGGCCTCAGGCACGGGGAGGACCACCGGAGCTCTCGGGGCCTGGGCGTACCCGGGGGAGGACTGCCCGGGACCCGTGGAGCCCGTCCCTGGGCACTTTGCCATGCCGCGGCCCGGAGGAGGGAAGCCCCGGGGACCTGGGAGGATGTTGCCCGGGCGTAGCCCATCTGGTCCCCGGCAATGAACCGCACAACCCCAGCATGGGTGTTTCGGCATACCCTGCCCCTACTAATCCGGAGGAAGGATACCCTCCTTTCTTGTAACCCGCGCGCTGCGAGTGACGGAGGGGACCCTAGGCGCGGACGCGCCCGGCCTCCTGGAGCCCTGGCTGGGATCCGGGAGGCGAATGGACCCTCATCGGGACTTCCAGGCCGGCCCGGCCATCTGGTCGCCCCATTGGAAAGCATTGCGCGCGACCAGATGGCCGAGGGGAAAGGAGCGACCGGATGGCCGGCAACTGAAAGGGCTCCCGTCTGCCCGAGCCATAGCGGTAGGGCTCCCGCCTGCCCACCCTCACACCAAGGGCTCGGGGGGGGACTCTGCTTCCCGGGTTGGCCTCGGGCACGGGGAGGTCCACCGGAGCTCTCGGGGCCTGGGCGCCCGGGGGAGGACTGCCCGGGACCCGTGGAGCCCGTCCCTGGGCACTTTGCCATGCCGCGGCCCGGAGGAGGGAAGCCCCCGGAGGCCTTGGAGGATGTTGCCCGGGCGTCGCCCATCTGGTCCCCGGCAATGAACCGCACAGCCCCAGCATGGGTGTTCCGGCATACCCTGCCCCTAATAATCCGGAGGAAGGATACCCCCCTTTCTTGTAACCCGCGCGCTGCAAGTGACGGAGGGGACCCTAGGCGCGGACGCGCCCGGCCTCCCGGAGCCCTGGCTGGGATCCGGGAGGCGAATGGACCCTCATCGGGACTTCCAGGCCGGCCCGGCCATCTGGTCGCCCCATTGGAAAGCATTGCGCGCGACCAGATGGCCGAGGGGAAAGGCGCGACCAGGTGGCCGGCAACTGAAAGGGCTCCCGTCTGCCCGAGCCATAGCGGTAGGGTTCCCGCCTGCCCACGCAGGGCTCCGTGGCTGCAGGGCTCTGGGCCTGCAGGGCTCCGGGGCTGCAGGGCTCCGGGGCTGCAGGGCTCCGGGGCTGCAGGGCTCTGGGCCTGCAGGGCTCTGGGCCTGCAGGGCTCCGGGGCTGCAGGGCTCCGGGGCTGCAGGGCTCTGGGGCTGCAGGGCTCCGGGGCTGCAGGGCTCCGGGGCTGCAGGGCTCCGGGGCTGCAGGGCTCTGGGCCTGCAGGGCTCCGGGGCTGCAGGGCTCCGGGCCTGCAGGGCTCCGGGGCTGCAGGGCCTTGGGCCTGCTAGGGTTCCGGGCCTGCAGGGCTCCAGGGCTCCGTGCTGAAGGGCTCCAGGGTCTGCAGGGCTTTGGGGCTGCAGGCCTCGGGGGACGCCCGGGAGACCCATGGAGCCCGTCCTGGGCACTTTGCCTCGCCGCGGGCTGGAGGAGGAAGCACCCGACGCCCCGGGGAAGTGTCGTCCGGGCTTGGCCCATCTGGTCCCCGCCTGAGAACCGCAATCCCCAGGAGGGGTGTCCCGGCATACCCTGCCCCTACTAATCCGGAGGAAGGCTACCCACCTTTCTTGTAACCCTCGCGCTCCGAGTGACGGAGGGGACCCTAGGCGCGGACGCGCCCGGCCTCCTGGAGCCCTGGCTGGGATCCGCGAGGCGAATGGACCCTCATCGGGACTTCCAGGCCGGCCCGGCCATCTGGTCGCCCCATTGGAAAGCATTGCGCGCGACCAGATGGCCGAGGGAAAGGTGCGACCAGATGGCCGGGACCGGAAGGACTCCCAGCTGCCCACACCGAGCCATAGCGGTAGGGCTCCCGACTGCCCTTGCAGGGCTCCGGGGCTCTGCACCAGGGTCCCTTGTCCCGGGCAGATGGACACTTGGCAGGCCGCAGGACGTGGGATCCCAGGCCCTGACCAAAAATCAGGAGGCCCGGGGCCGGTCCCTGCTTCTCAACACAGCCAGGCTGGGGAGGTCGGGGAGCCTGCCCAAGCACGAGGGACCCGTCCCGGGCACACAGTCCATGAGGTTGTGCGCTCGTTTTCCACAATTTTCTTCAGAATAGTGCGTAGTTGCGCTAGGCAAAGTCCGCCCAGCCCTACTCAGGATGTGCTCTCGTTTTCCACAAATTTTTTTAAAATTCTGCTACGCAAAGTCCGCCCAGCCCTAAGCAAACTCCTACTACGCAGTGGAAAGGACTTAGCCAGCCACCCACCCACCTGGCCCGGTCCCTGCTTCTGATCCCAGCCAGGTCTGGGGAGACTCCCTTCGCCCAATGGACCACGTCACGGGCACCCGGACCCTTACCAGGCCGCAGGACGGGTTCTCACAAACCACACGGTTGTATAGGGGTGGGCAGAAAACTACGCTCCGTCAGCGTAGCAGATAAAGCCAGCCACTCCTGCACACCGGCCCGGTCCCTGCTTCTGATAGCAGCCAGGCCGGAGAGAGCCTCCCTGGGCCCCGGTGGACCCCTGTCTCCAGCACCTAGACCCTCGGCTGTCTTGCAGGACGGGGGTGGCTCACGCACCCCGGGGCCCGCCGGACGGTGCAAGAGCCCCGGGCCCGGTCCCAGCTTCAGAACCCTAGCCAGGCCGGGGAGAAACTCCCTGGGCCCCGGTGGACACCCTTCCCCAGCGCATGGACCCTCGGCTGGCTTGCAGGACGGGGGGCTCCCGCTCCCTGGGACACTGGGACGGAGCACAAGCCCCGGACCCGGGCCCAGCTTCCGAACCCCAGCCAGGCCAGGGAGAGCCTCCCCGGGCCCTGGTGGACACCCTGTCCCCAGCGCCCGGACCCTCGGCTGGCTTGCGGGACAGGGGGCTCCCGCACCCCGGGAACGGAGCTCCAGCACCGGGCCCGGGACCAGCTTCCGGACCCCCAGCCAGGCCGGGGAGAGCCTCCCCGGGCCCCGGTGCACACCCGTCCCCAGCGCCCGGACCCTCGGCTGGCTTGCGGGACAGGGGGCTCCCGTACCCCAGGATGGAGCTCCAGCACCGGGCCCAGCTTCCGGACCCCCAGCCAGGCCGGGGAGAGCCTCCCCGGGCCCCGGTGGACACCCGGTCCCAGCGCCCAGACCCTCGGCTGGCTTGCGGGACAGGGGGCTCCCGCACCCCGGGAACGGAGCTCCAGCACCGGGCCCAGCTCCCGGACCTCCAGCCAGGCCCAGGGAGAGACTCCCAGGGACCCGGTGGACACCCTGTCCCCAGCGCCCTGACCCTCGGCTGGCTTGCGGGACAGGGGGCTCCCGCACCCCGGGAACGGAGCCGCACCCTGGGACGGAGCTCCAGCACCGGGCCCAGCTTCCGAACCCCCAGCCAGGCCGGGGAGAGCCTCCCCGGGCCCCGGTGGACCCTCTCTTCCCTAGCGCCCGTACCCTCAGCTGGTTCGCAGGACGGGGGGGCTCCCGGGCTCTGGGACGGAGCCGCACCCTGGGACGGAGCTCCAACCCCGGGCCCAGC